>NC_043958.1:23753067-23768067 GCF_902148855.1 Sphaeramia orbicularis | reverse complement strand
AGACCTTTCATTTGAAAATTAGTGTAATTTTAACACTATTATGCCTCGATTTAGTATTTATACATGTACATTTACATACAATGTAACAGAAACATTTGGTAACAGGCAGAATATTGTTAAAAGTTTGGAGTTTGGAACTAAAATTTGAAAAAATATCTACAATATTCCATCACTTATTATTATTAACACAACTCCAGATCACAGTGGATCCATAAATGCACAAAACATTTAGTAACAGGCAGAATACTGTGAAAATTGCACATTTCAGGTTGTTCATCTTTGTTTTTATTTATGTATTTATTTGCATTTTATTGTGAAAGAATAGTTTTGTAAATGTAAATATTTCACAGTGTAATCTTATTTTTTTCACTTTAATTTTTTCCACATAATTTTTCACATAGAAAATTTGCAGTTGTCATTATTTATGGGTTATTGTGTTGTTATTTTTACTGTAGATCACATTGGTGTGTATGTGAAACCTGAAACATAATGATTTGGACAACCCGGACTGTTCAGGTTAATTTTTGCACTTTCATCCTGCAGGGCCGGAATGGAACCTTTGGAAGGGCCGGATTTGGCCCCCGGGCCGCATGTTTGACACCTGTGATATATAGAGTTGGTCAAAACCAGACTCTAAGCCAATTTATAGAAACCCAACAGAGTCCTGAATCCAGGGAGACACATGGATGCAGTTGAGGATAAGTGAGTGATGATGATGAAGGCAGGAGAGAGGCAGGACCACCGCAGCAGGTCCAGAGATAATCCTGGGAAAATCTGTGATAATCCTGGGAAGAACTTTGTTAAAATATTTAAAATGGAATGTCTGACAGTGCTAGGACAGGAGGTGCTCTCGGAAGAGCTGGGACTTCAGGAGGTTCTTGAAGATAGGCAGGGACGCCTCTGTTCTCATAGTACTTGGTAGAGCGTTCCACCAACGTGGAACGACCCATGAAAAGAGCTTGGATTTTCTTGTACAAGGTCTGAGGACCACCAGACAACGTTCCCCAGACGAGCGGAGTGGTCATGGGGCAACATAAGCTTTTATTAGTGCACCTAGATAGGTAGGAGCAGACCCACTGATAATAACCCATAAATAATGACAACTGCATTTTTTTTGTCAATGTTTCAGTGTTAAAAAAAATAAAGTAAAATTACATGTAAATTGTCAATGACTGCTAGATTTTGAAAGTTCTAAATGCTCTGGAAAAATTGGCACAAGGACTCACTCACATTTTTATATTTATATTATTTCTAACTTTTTATAGTCAAAATAAAAAAATAAAAAATAAAAAGTCCAGGTTGACCATTTTAAGCTCAGTGCTACCACTTGTGTCTATCAAAATTAAATTTGTTTTCTTTAGTTCACAGGTGTCAAACATGCGGCCCGGGGGCCAAATCTGGCCCGCCAAAGGGTGCAATCTGGCCCGCGGGATGAATTTGTGAAATGTAAAAATTACACTGAAGATATTAACAATCAATGGTGTCAAAATCATTTTAATTCAGGTTCCACATACAGACACAAACAGTCCAATTAGATTTCAAGTGGGTCAGACCAGTAAAATATTATCAGAATAACCTATAAATTATGACAACTCCAAATTCTCTCTTTGTTTTTTAGGTGTAAAAAAAGTAAAATTACATGAAAATGTTTACATTACCAAATTATATTTTTACAAAAAATGTGAATAACCTGAACAAAAATGAACAAACGGAAATGTCAATATTATCAATATTCTGCCTGTTACGAAATGTTTTGTGCGATTGTAACGCACATGTGTAAATGATAAACTGATAAACCGAGGCAGAATATTGTTAAAATTGCACTTGTTTTTCTTAAGACAATTCAAGTTGTTCATATTATTCAGATTTTTAAGGAAAGTTTGTAGACGTAAACCTCATTATAATATAATTTTACTTTTTTCACTTTTATTATTTTACTGGTCCGGCCCACTGGAGATCAAATTGGGGTGAATGTGGCCCCTGAACTAAAATGAGTTTGACACCCCTGCTTAGATGATATGACAGGAATCACCTCTTGCAATAAATCAATGCTTGGCTTTGTTATGTTTCAGGACAGTTCGTTGCTTCCAGATTGCAGCACCTCCCATCGAGGTAAACCGAATAGTATCAAACGAGGACGGACGCTGACTGAAGGTTAAAATGTCCTCAGATGTAAGGTCTCGTTATTTCTGCAACCGTTATGATACAATAGTCGGTAACACGTCGTCACTTATCTATTCTGATTGAAATACAGACGCAAATCACGGTCCGATTCCGTTCATTCTACGGCGGCGTAATTAGCGATCCATCAGATGTGTTTACAGTCTGGGTGGGGGTACCGTGGAGGGATGGATGAAGGGAGAAAGAGCCAGAGAGAGGTGGAAGGTGGGGAAGGCAATGTGGGGAAAAAAAGAAAAGGGATGCGAGGATGAGAGGGGACAGGAAAATAGAAGTAAACAAGGGTAAGAGGACGTCAGGGACAAGCAAGTGTTTGGAAGCTGGCAACTCAGACAGACTCAGTATTATTGTACGGCAGACAAAAGACGATAGAAAACCTTGAACCTGGAACTTGAATCGAGGTGCGCGGACGCATGTTAATGTGGATTTGCATGTCGACATGTGTGTGCGTAAGAAAATGGTGGAAATGCCAGCTGTAAAAAGGAAAAGAAAAGGATGAAGGGATGAGGATGAGGATGATGAGGCCCACTAGATGGCAATGTTGTGTGGTGCATTTAATTTCTTCATTTACTCCCCTCCCTCCGTCTCTCCTCCCTTTTCTAGGTCTGTTTCTATCTCATGTTGTCTCTTCCTCTCTCCCCATCTTTTTTTTTTTTTTACCTCCCTCTCTCCCTTTTTCTCTCTTTCTGTGCACAGCATGTATGATGGAGCCAGTTATACAGCTGGGAATTGAACACACAGAACTGTAGTGTTCCCCGAATCGAAGCTAAGGTGCTTGAAGAACCCAGAAAAGCTTATCCAAGGACAGTGTCTGTTTGTTTAATTGACTGACGCCCTTTTTTTTCCCCGACGCGTACGGCCGTCGTACCTTTTCACGCTAATACGCAGAAATCGCCCAGTGCGTAAACATTTGAGTGTAATCGCAAATAAAAGAGGAGCCACGCGTCATCTGGATGAAAAGAGTCGGCCTACTTTTCTTAACAGCAGAAAGGTGAAAGCCAGGGAGTGATGAGTGCATAAATAATACTTACTAATCAGCGAAGGCGTACGATTTCCACAAGGTTGAGTGTAACTGTGTATAAGTGTGTGAGAGTGGGGGAGCTGTGAGCATATGAGCGTAGGTGAATGATTAGTGCAGAGGTTGGTAATAAAGTGCAATGGATCACTGATGCCGGGATGAATTATTTTCTTAACCCTTTCGTGCATAGTGGTCACTACAGGGTGAGTCAGAAAAAACGCTCTTTCCATTTAAAGAAATTGTACTGCTAAAACAGAAACACTGATTTTCCTTTTGACCATACAGTCATATTGATGTGGTTATTGAGCATGTCTGGTGATGTAGTCATAGATTTATTGCATTGCATAAGAGAGAGAAGGTCCATTGTTTATTGGGCACTGAAATACCTGCCAACACAATGTATGCCACAGTGAACAAACTTGAAATTGAGAACAATTACAGGAGTCGGGGCTTTGCTTTCACACTCAGTACACAGGCCTACATGACAGTGCCCAGGGAGTTTTCATCGTGGCAAGACCACAGTTTACGGATGTGCAGAGAGCTTTCCTGGTGACAAAATTCTGCGAAACTGGTAGCGTCCAAGAAACCATCCGGCAGTTTCAAGACCGCTTCCCCTTGATTTTTTCTTGTGGGGGTATCTTAAAAACCGTGTGTATCAGACTGTTCCACAAACTCTTCAGGAACTCCGAAATCGCATCACGGCTGAAATCCAAGCCCTACGACGAACACGAATGGCGAGAAGAGCTGTGTTAGAGATGCGACAACGAGCACAGATTTGCATCAATCTGAACGGTAGCCAGGTTGAAGGTCGTGCCGGACGACTTCGTTGAGACAAAACATTTTGATGGCGAGTAAACATGCTGTAATGGTTGACAATTCCAATTTCATTCACGGTGGCATAAACTGTGTTGGCAGATATTTCGGTGCACAATAAACAATGGACATTCCCTCTGTTATGCTATGCCATAAATCAATGATTCAATTGCCAGACATGCTCAATGACCACATCAATATGACTGTATGATCAAAAGAAAAATAAGCATTTCCATTTCAGTGGTACAATTTCTTTAAATGAAAAGAGCGTTTTTTCTGACTCACCCTGTACAGTGTTCATCTCTTATACAGGGGTTGGACAAAATAATGGAAACACCTTAAAAAATCAACAAAATATAATTTAATATGCTGTAGGTCCGCCTTTTGCGGCAATTCCAGCCTCAATTCTCCGAGGTATTGATTCATACAACTTGTGAATTGTTTCCAAAGGAATTTTAAGCCATTCTTCAGTTAGAATACCCTCCAACTCTTTTAGAGACGATGGCGGTGGAAATCGACATCTTACTTGAATCTCTAAAACTGACCATAAATGCTCAATAATGTTGAGGTCTGGGGACTGTGTCGGCCATACGAGATGCTCAACTTCATTAGAATGTTCCTCATGCCATTCTTTAACAATTCTAGCTGTATGGATTGGGGCATTATCATCTTGAGGTGAAGGTGTTTCCATTATTTTGTCCAACCCCTGTATATTCATACACAGTAAAATCGCCAGTGTTTATATAATACTTGAAGAGTTAATTTTAACACTACCTCAGTGAACATATGGTCCCTATCTACAAAGTGCAAAATTTACACTGAACATAGAGTTACATTTCCAGAGTCAACTTTACTTTTCAAATGAAATGTCTGTTTTTTCAGGTTATTCACATCTTTTTTTTTTTTTTGAAAAATGTGAACATTTTTTTTATTTATTTATTTATTTATTTATTTATTTATTTATTTATTTATGTTTGTACTAAAACAAAAAGAAAAACTTGGATTTGTCATTATTTATAGGTTATTAAGTCATTATTTTACTGGTCTGGCCCGCTGCAGATTAAATTGGGCTAAATTTGGCCCCTGAAGTAAAATGAGTTTGACATCCCTGAGATAGATGAAGTTGTGTGAAAAAAAAAAAAAAAAAAAAGAAAAAAAAAAAGATAAAAAATATGGGTAAAGTAAACATTTGAATATATAGTATATAAAGGCAAAATCAAAAGTACTCAAAAATGGCCAAATTCGGCTCAGACCCAAAGGGTTAATATTCTCTCGTAATGTCATCAAACATATATTTTTAAGCGCATTCTAATACATTTTTAATTATATTTGACATCCGGGCTTAGAGTAGTTCGTAGATGTAAACATTTTCATTACGGAATTGTACTTTTTCACTCAAAAACCAACAGAAAACTTTGGAGTTGACATTATTTATCAGTTCTTATCCCATTATTTATACACAGTAAAATCACCAGTGTTTATATAACACTTGAAGAGTTAATTTTAACACTACCTCAGTGAACATATGGTCCCTATCTACAAAGTGCAAAATTTACACTGAACATACAGTTACATTTCCAGAGTCAACTTTACTCTAGTAAGAGTTAATATTTTACACTACACTACACTCATTAGTGTCAGTCAAGTTTTACACTATGTGAGAAGTAACACCCATAGTGTTATTCACGTTCAACACTGAAGAGTTAAGTGTTAAGAAATAACTTTTCTAGTGTTAAACCTACTTAACACTATATGTTGATAACTAAATTACTCTAAAGAGTGTTGATTTTTTCATGCCTAAAGAGGAATAAAAACACTCAGGAAAAAAAATATTGATTAAGGTTCTCATAATTCATGCATGAAAGGGTTAATTTAACCTCACATTTGTTGCAATGTTAATTGCTTTGTATAATCATTAGACTTAATATCATCAGTTCATTTTACTCAATTCCAAGTTATTTAAGTTAAAATCTTTAGTAAATATAAATTGCTTTGTATAATTATTCAACTTAATATATCGTAGTGTGGATGGAAGTTAGGCAGGAAGTTAGCTCATGTAATTTGCCAGTACAGGAAGGGCTTCTAATTTGGCAAGGCATAAAGATTTACATTGAAATAGTAGTGATGTGACATTCACGAACGAATCGAATCTTTTGAACGGCTCTTTGAAATGATCGATGGGAATCGAGTCTTTGTAAAGAGCCGTTATTTTTCTTTCTTTATTTCTTTTTTTAAGGAGGGTGTGTCCGATTGCCTGTCAATTTAGCGTCACTGGGTAGGCATTGGGCAGGAGGAGAATGTTCGAGCAGAAAAAAAAGAGTGCAAAGATTTGGTCACTGGTGGATATTTGGGTCTTTATGGGTTAAAAATGTTTTTATTTTATAGTTTTCACACAAATATCAGTAAATACATGTTTCTTGGCTTCAAAAATTAAATGCCTGGTGTTCAGCTCAGCGGATATTTTCCATGAAAAATAGATTCATAAGAAAATTTTCAATCGCATTGTTTTTTTTCATGCCTAAAGACAAATGAAAACACTCAAAAAAAAAAAAAAAAAAAAAAAAAAAAAAAGTCGATTAAGGTTCTCATAATTCGTGCATGAAAGGGTTAAAGTGTCACACATAAACTCAAAGGTTTCACTTTCACCTTTTGTTCTGACTTTGAGGAAAAAGTCTTTATGCAGCGCAAGAACCAGCAGGTATTATTTCCGATTTATTGCTATTTTAGACCAAACAGTGGCTAATGAACATAAGCAAACAATAATTTGCTGTAGAAAAACAACAACCACAGACTTCCACATCTAAACATCAAGCAATGATTCATTACGGCACCCCAAGTACAGTAAATACTGTATAATCAACACATAATAATATGAGTCCAATCAGTATGTTATGATCACTGTCGATAAATAGATGTGAAGAAACACAGAATTATCTCATTTAATCATTAAAACAAATTGCCTTGATGATGTTCAGATTAAGAAAAATAATCAAATATCACGCTGAGCTTTGTTTAAAAAGCATTTCAATGATGTCAGCATCTTCAAAATATATCAGAATCATGTAGTAATGACATTTTTAACACATCCTATTTTGAATATTAGTGTTAAACACTCGTCAAATGGTGTTAAAAACGTGTTATGAATAACACAGATGCCGGAATAAAATGGAATTCATCATCAATGAAACTGCAGGATGTTTTATCCAATTATTTATTCATTAATTTATATTAAATACTCATTAAACCTCTACAAGTGATGTCAGTTTGACTAGTTATATATAATGCATATGAGAGATACAATAGAACATAATTAAAGTGAATGAGCCGTGAGTCATTAAAATACAAAAAAGTTTATATTCAGTTTAAATTCGGTTGTTTTACTTAAATATTGCTAGTGTTAATATGCGATTATCTCAAGACACATCACAGATTCGAGTCAAAGTTTTAAAAGTACGAAATGAAAATGAAATCCTACGATGACACTGGTGACGAACAACATCCTTTACAGCACAGGTGTCAAACATGAGGCCCGGGGACCAAATTTGGTCCCCCAAAGGGTCCAGTCTGGCCCTTGGGATGAATTTGTGAAATGCAAAAATAAGATATTAACAATCCTTTTAGTTCAGGTTTAAAAATTCAGACCGATTCAATCTCAAGTGGGCAGGATTCAGTAAAACACTAGCATAATAACCTAAAAATAATGACAACTCCAATTTTTTCAGTTTGTAAATGTGCATATTTTCGTGTTTTTCCACCAAAAAAAAAGAGTATAATTTTGCAAAAAATATTTAAGCATATTTAAGTGTATTTTTGCTCATATTGTAGGATATTTAAGCATATTATTTTTGCGCGTATTGTAGGATATTTAAGCATCTTAAAGTGTATTTTTGTGCGTATTGTAGGATAATTAAGTGTATTTTTTCTTGTAGGATATTTAAGCATCTTTAAGTGTATTTTTGTGCGTATTGTAGGATATTTAAGCATGTTTAAGTGTATTTTTGCGTGTATTGTAGGATATTTAACCATATTTAAGTGTAGTTTGTGTGTATTGTAGGATATTTAAACATATTTAAGTGTATTTTTGTGCGTACTGTAGGATATTTAAGCATATTTAAGTGTATTTTTGTGTGTTGTAGGAGTTTTGAGCATAATTAAGTGTATTTTTGCGTATATTGTAGGATATTTAACCATATTTAAGTGTAGTTTTGTGCGTATTGTAGGATATTTAAGCATGTTTATGTGTTATTTGGCGCGTATTGTAGGATATTTAAGCATATTTATGTGTATTTTTTGCATACTTTAGGGTATTTAAGCATATTTGAGTGTATTTTTGCGTGTGTTGTAGGATTTTTGAGCATAATTACATGTATTTTTGCGTGTATTGTAGGATATTTAACCATATTTAAGTGCAGTTTTGCGCGTATTGTAGGATATTTAAGAATGTTTAAGTGTATTTTTGCGCGTATTGTAGGATATTTAAGCATATTTAAGTGTATTCGTGCGCGTATTGTAGGATATTTAAGTGTATTTTTTCTTGTAGGATATTTAAGCATCTTTAAGTGTATTTTTGCATGTGTTGTTGGATTTTTGAGCATAATTAAGTGTATTTTGCGTGTATTGTAGGATATTTAACCATATTTAACTGTAGTTTTGCGTGTATTGTAGGATATTTAAGCATGTTTATGTGTATTTTTACGCGTATTGTAGGACATCTAAGCATATTTAATTGTATTTTTGCGTGTATTGTAGGATATTTAACCATATTTAAGTGTAATTTTGCGCGTATTGTAGGATATTTAAGCATATTTATGTGTATTTTTACGCGTATTGTAGGATATATAAGCATATTTAAGTGTATTTTTAGACCACATTGAACCTGAGATTATTGACTCACTGTCCTCAATGGACAATAACGTAGGTGGAAATGTCCAAAAATAGTCACTTGCCCGATAATGAGTATAATACAGATAATACACATTTTATCAATTCAAATCCTTTTTTTTTTTCACTCTAATTCCAAATTCCATTAACCTACATTGTATTTTTTTTTATTTTTTTTCCACCTGTATCCCTGTATTGTAAAGTAACACTGGTCCAAACTGGTTCGGAGCCAGTAGGCAGTAGGGCTGAATTCCTAATTTTATCTCACGCTCAAGGTCATCACGGTGAGTACTGATCATGACCAAACCGGGGCTAGACTGGCCTCACTCGGTCTCACCGGAGAATTGTGAACCCCTATTTAAAGCGAGGATGCTCACTATGGAATTAGCATCATAAATATTTATTCTTTAGCTTGACCTTTTTCTTCATCTATTATTATTTTGGTATTTTTTCCTGCATGTGGTGTTGTGATATTATATCAAACACTCTTTCTGTTGCACTTTATGGGTATCCCCCCCATCTCCCTTTCTCCAAGAAGTGGGCGATGCAGGACTTCAGAGACCCGTTCCCTGGAAACCTCTTCCGATAGCATCCATTTACACCTGCATTCATTTCTAGGCAGGCATGGATGTTTTTTTTTTTTTTTCTTTTTTTTTCTAGGACTCTATCATTTTGATAGAGGATAAGGGCTGCAAGGGAATCCTCCACGATGAAGAGGAGTAGTCTTTTGGCAAACTGTATGTCTAGACATCTAATTCAAATATGACCGCGTGAGTGATGGCTTTGCCGGTGGATGAGATTGAACGCAGTGTGTTTCTTTTTTTTTTTTTTTTTTTCCGTCTTCTTTTTCCTTCTTCTGGCACTCCAGAGACCCAAAAGTGAGGAATATAAGCTCTGTGACAGTTTCAGATAGCAGAAGGAGATACTGTCAGCACCTCACCCTGGGCAGGAATCCATAGCTCAATATGTTTTTTTTTTTTTTTTGTTGATTTGAGAATTTTTCCTGCGACTATAATTACCATTGAATTGGCAGATGTCTTCATGCTTTTTCAGCTTCTCTATTTTACTAACTCTGTTTCTGTCTCTGTCTGTGCCCCCCCCCCCCCCCCCCCCTTCTCTATTTCACTATACTGCCAAGTAAATTATCAGATTGTTTACGAACTGTAACAGAAACCTATTTTCAATCCCAACCGCGGCTCTGAACCACGTCGCCATTATGAAAGGATCTGATAACGGAGCTCGGCTGAAAAATCGTGAATGCTTGAATAAAACAACCAACAAGCCGTTTTTTTTTTTTTTTTTTTCGCTTCCTATCTGCGCCGCTTGTTCAGCTGCGAATGAGACTTAAGTTCGAGTCAGTCTAATCTCCAAAAACCTGCTGCAAAATTGCTTATTTTACTTGACTGGGGTGATTTAGCCCCAGGGGGAAAACCTGTGTTGGAGTCTTGTGCTGCATATGAAAGCGAAATCTGCAAGGACCCGACAGTAAAACTACATGCACAAGCTGTGGGTTCAGCTCTTGTTTCATATTATGTGCAATTTAGTTCTGTTACATCTCAAATTCTTAACAAAATCCGACAAAACTATATATAATCGGTGGTGCGGGTACAGCATCACTTTATTTCCTGCATCTTAGTGTTTAGCTTATTGCTTTTCTGTAGCATCTTATGGAGGATATGTCTTTATTTATGTAAAGAAAAGCAATATTCAGGTGAAAATTTAAAATATAATTGAATGTAACCCTGTTTATATTAACCTATAAAGACCCAAACATCCACCAACATGATCTACTGATGTACAATGTTTAACATCTGTTGATCTACTAATCCTATTAACCCTCCGGTATCCCATCCACTAAGGCCCTTACTAAGCACCAAGTGTGCCATTTTGGCACACTTGTGGAATAATGTCAAAAAAAAATTTCATACACTTTGTTTTTAATTCTTTTACACTTTTTTTTTCTATTTCATCAACTTGAGCCGTAAATAAAAATACCAAATACTCAATAATTTTCACATTTTTTAACCCTTTAAATGTTGTGTTTGTAATGTAAACAAACCATTTTTTTTTGGATGCAAAAAACACACAAAAAAATGTTTTTTTCAATATACTACAGAAAAAGTGGATCACATATTATTTGATTTTTTTTTATCCTGGCATATGTCAATGATTAACAGCAACATCAGTTAATTTGCGTCATTACTTTTGATGCTAGGTCAAATGTTCAAAAATACTAGCATCCGTCACCAAGTGTGCGTAAAATGCACACCTATAAATCAAACTATTAAATATTATATATTGATTTATTTTTCTGCTTTTTCTGCTAATTTGATTTTATTTTTGTAAATCCAGGTCAGTCCTAATCATACATATCAAATGGAAGAAATAGTGTGTTTTAGGCACACTTGGCAGACAGATGTTAGTCTGGTAATTTTCTTTTGTTTACAATGTGCACATTTTAGTCGGTGGCCAGAATTTTAAAGATCATGCAAAAATGAACAACTTTTGAATTCTAACCTCATTTAAATTGTGAAAAATAGTATGAATTTTTTTTAAAATGAAGTGCAAAGTGTGCCTAAAAGCCGCACCCGGATACTGGAGGGTTAATCCATGTAAATAATTAGTGTAAAATGTAGTTTATCATCTTTTCGTACATGGAGACACTAGTTTTATGTTCAGTTAACCCTATAATTCTGAACGTATCATATTTGATACATGAGGTTTGAAGCCCTCTACATGATCAGTGTGATTTTTTTTCTTGAAAAACCTGATGTATACAATTAGATACATGCAATACATAGATAATCCACCAGGGGGAGGAATTTGTTCCCTAGAGTCCTTTCCAGTGACACTACAAGATTGTCATCAATGAGGAACGAGGCAGAACTTTGCCAGTTTTGAAAAGGAATTAGCAATTTGTTAGACATGTTTGTGTTATATTATGTTTTTATTTGTTCAAAAATAATAATATTTGAGCATTGAGACCTGATGTGTCAAATATGACACAAAATTGAAACTCATACATGGAAATTGATATTTGAAAAACTTTTTTTTTGGATCATTCAAAGCTCCCGTTTCAAAGAACTGGAATTTTCTGTCAATGATTTAACGGTTCAGGCTTTACAGGGTTAATGATATATTTTACTGAAAATGTCACTTTTTCTTCAGTTTTCTTAGTTTTTGATATAATAATCCTCAACTTTAATCTGAGGTTTTATGAAAATCTACATGATCAGTACATTAAATATTGAAAAATACCTGATTTTCACTGGAAAAATGCTAAATACAGAGGATTATTTAATAATAAATGGTGACAAATTGCTTAAGAAATGTTAAAAATTGAGAAATAAATCATTTGGGAAGTACCACAAAAGTAACACTGGGTCTTTATGGATTAAACATGTGCATAAATGACTTCATTTGTAGTGTATTTTGTAATGTCGCTGACTCAAATAACTCATTTGTGTTCCAGACAGATTTCTGATCATGATCAAACCTTTCTGCACATTTAGACCCTGTGTTTGGGAGTTGATTTTATGAACACTGAAGCAGACTGAAGACACTGAAAATACTGATCAAATCTATTAGACTAGAGAATAAGACCTTGTATCCAAAACAAACCAAATGCTTCCACAAATTGGAGAAAAACATAGGGACGCATCAGATGCGTCAGCTTATATAACTTGAAATATTGTCGCGGTGAAGACGTTCGTTTCAACTGTTGTAAATAACTGTCACAGTAAATGTCAAATCAATATTTATATTAACTTTAAAGGCTGATTGATTATTGTTCCTGAGTGAGGATTGAAGAATTGAACCAGATGGTTATTTATGGTTTGAAAAGACTATTTATGGTCAAGAAAAAAAAAAAAAAAAAGAAAAAAAGTGGTGCAAGGTACAACAAACCCCACCCCTTGCACGTATTGTTGGTTATTTTGGCATCGATCCAGCTGATGTCATCATGTCTATATGTGTGCTGATGTCAGTATATCAACTGCGCCTATATATGAGTTTGAAGTAAATTGAAACAAAACTGATGTTTTTATAGATGTGAATTTTCGCCCATTATAAGTTAAATGGGAGAAAAAAAGATTTTAAAAATTCTTTAAAAATTTGAACTTTCATCTAATTTTCCTAAAATGTAATGACATCTATTCTGGGTCACTGGCAATCTATAAACCCAATTTTGGTATGAATTCAACCAGTAGTTTTTCTGCTAAAGCAAGGGTGTCAAACATGCGGCCCGGGGGCCAAATGCGGCCCGCCAAAGGGTCCAGTTTGGCCCCTGGGATGTTTTTTCCAAGTGCAAAAATTCCACAGTCTTAAATTGAATTAAGAAAAAAAAAAAAAACTTACCTTGAATTAAGGAAAAAATCTTGAATTAAGCAAAAAAAAAAAAAAAAATCTTCAATTATGCCAAAAAAAATCTCAAATTTAGCAAAAAATCTTGAATTAAGCCCAAAAAAAACTTCAATTATGCCAAAAATAATCTCAAATTTAACAAAAATCTTGAATTAAGCCCAAAAAAATCTTCAATTAAGTAAAAAAAAAAATTTTTGAATTAAGCCAAAAAAAAAATTTCAATTATGCCAAAAAAATCTTCAATTATGCCCCCCAAAAAATCTCAAATTTAGCAAAAAATCTTGAATTAGGCCCAAAAAAATCTTCAATTAAGTAAAAAAAAAAAATCTTGAATTAAGCCAAAAAAAATCTTCAGTTAAGTTAAAACAATTTTTTTGAATTAAGCAAAAAAAAACCTTCAATTATGCCAGAAAAATCTGAAATTCAGCAAAAAATCTTGAATTAAGCCCAAAAAAATCTTCAATTAAGTAAAAAAAAATCTTGAATTAAGCCAAACAAAAAACATCTTCAATTAAGTAAAAAAAAAACTTCAATTAAGCAAAAAAAAAAAAAAAAAAAAAAAGAAATTAAATTAAAAAAATCTTTAATTAAGCAAAAAAAAAATCTAGAATTAACAACTTATTTTTTTTCTTTGTTTTAGTGCAAAAAATAACATTAAATTATAAAAATATTTACATTTACAAACTATCCTGTAACACTAAAATGTGAATAACCTGAACAAATATGAACAACCTGAAACGTCTGAAGAAAATTAAGCACAATTTTAACAGTTTTTCTTCCTGTTCCTCAGTGTTTAGTGTCTTTGTAGATCTGATCCATAATGCACATGTAGAAATGATAAGTTGAGGAATAATATCGCACTAAATTTTCTTACATTTTTTAATTTAAATTTCAGTTTTTTCAGGGTTTTTTTTTTTTTTTTTCTTTTGGATAGTTCATAACAGCATTTTCATAATTTAATGTTTTGTTTTTTTTTTACACTAAGACAAAGAAAAATTTGGAGTTCTCATTATTTATAGGTTATTCTTTTATTATTTTTCTGGTCCGGCCCAGTTTAGATCAAATTTAGCTGAATATGGCCCCTGAACTGAAATAATTTTGACACCCCTGGGCTTAAGTGTTAAAAATCGAACAAACTGAACCAAAAACAATACCCCTTGCCTCCCTTTTGGGGGGCGGGGTAATAATAATATGCAGAGTAGACGTTTGTAAGTGTAGAAGACTAATAAACAACACAGTACCCATAACTATAAAGACAAAATTACAATGTTTATTGCAATATTTATCACAATATAAAATTATATTATGACATTTATGTTTATGATTTAAACCCTAGCTCCCTGTTATAACAAACACCTGAACTGTATCCCATTACTTTTATCCATATTGTGGATTCTATGTTTTTATTATATGCAAATATGGACTGGAATCTGCTGTATCTCTATAAATTATCAATTTATCGGTCGAATATTAGTAATCAGTACGCTGTCTGATTGCATAATGGCATTTGTCTGACATAGATATTTATAAAAAAGTACTTGTGTTGCATATTTATGTTGAAATTTGGGTGGAAAATGTTGGAAGGAGCAACCCAGTGACAATACAGTGATGTAATCTACCCTTAGAGTTATAATAGTGTTTTGTACTGTTTGAAGTACAGCGCTATAACATAGACTATATGGACAAAAGTATTGGGACACGTTGCATTCAGGTGTTTCTTTTCTAACAGGAGTCAGGGATACAAAATA
>NC_043958.1:23740567-23750567 GCF_902148855.1 Sphaeramia orbicularis | reverse complement strand
CTTTACAATTCCTCACACTCATACACAGTAAATTTGCCAGTGTAAAAAATGCAGTGTCAAAGTACTTTAATTTTTTCGGAGTTATTCCAACAATGGACAGAGTAAAATTTAACACGATAACTTCCAGTGTTGGCGAAAATAATTGGAGTTAAAAAAGGTTTTACACTGTCAGTGTCATATATTCAGTGTTAAAGTAAATTGACTCTCTCAAATTTAATTCAACACCGATAAGAGCAAGATACCTTTCAGTGTTAAAAAATAATGACTCTGAAAAGCCCCGCCCACCTACCTCCGTGCTCAAACTGAGTGAGAAGTCGGACTCTGGCGTCGCCATCTTCCTCGCAACGAAAAACTGCGTTTGTAAGTTTGTGTAAATAAACTATTGTTTTTGTTATTTCATCCGAGCAGATTCTGTGTGAAAGAATATAGTTACGTCGTCATCGTCAGTGTTGGGTACGTGTTTTCAAATACCGAATTTCAAATGGATAATGTGATATTGTGTCAGGGAATGTTACCGAATCTTGAGATCACACGGTTACCGATCAATTCTCGCACAGCCGCCAATGGTTACTATGTTACAAAAAAACGGGAATTTTTGAAGTGCGTATCGGCAGACATGAGCAAGTGGCAGCACTGCGAGACAGTGACCTTGAGCAAGTAAACACACCCCCATTTTAGTAGCCATTGGCGGCTGTGCGAGAATTGTTCGGTAACCGTGTGATCTCAAGATTCGGTAACGTTCCCTGGCCCCCTAGATCGCCAGATTTGTCCGTTTGTGATTTTTTTCTTGTGGGGCTATCTCAATAGTAAAGTGTACACGACTCGACCAAGAACTCTGGATGAGTTAAAACAGAGAATTCGGGATGAAATTCACAGTATCCCAGCTGAGATGTTGCTGCGGTCAATGAGGAATCTCAACAGCAGATTTCAAGAATGCATTCGTACAGGAGGAAGTCATTTTTAAAAAATGAAAATTCCATCATTGTTTCTTAAATGTCAGGTTTTAAGGTTTCAATTACTATGAATAAAATATTTTTCTTCCATCACTCTTGGTTTTATTGGATTGTTAAAAAGTTCCCGTTTTTTTGTGTCACCCTGTATTTACTTCTTGGATTTTTTTTTTTTTTTTTTTTTTTTTTTTTTAGCTACTTACTAGTAAGGTACCAAATATGGTAACTTCACTGACCTTGATTTTCTATATAACTATAAAAAATTTTCGAAAAATTTCACAAAAATAAGTCTTTGAATGTCCTCCAATAACAAACTACAGTTGAAATTTTGTGTTACTGAGCGTGTTGTGGCAAAATCCAATCACTTGTCGATATCATCTCACATTATAGTTTCATAACAATCAATGCATCAATTCATGAATTGTTCTGATCATACACACACACACACATAGGGATAGAACAAAACCCTTATTCGCCTGGTGTGCAGCATAACAAACATTAGAAAAGGATATTTAATGGCAGGACCCGAGCCGGACACTAAATCTGTCCAGTAAAATCTCCACTATGGTCTCACATGTCCCCATGGCGACACTGAACCGGCTATACAGCTCACTAGCAAACATTACCACATTTTAGACTGTCGCTAAAAGTACCCTTGAGTGTAGTTTTGTGATTTTGTTCTTTCTTTTTGGTAATCCAGACACTAGTTCTTAGCCCCTCTCTGTGCTTTAAAACAGTGGTTCTCAACTGGACCCACAATCACCCCTAACTGACAAACTGATAAAAGGTATTGAATGAAAAAATGGTGTGTTTTGAATGTAAGATAATACAGAATGTCAGAGTATGAAATTACAGAAGACAAGTTTAATGATAAAGCAAAATGAACAGCAGGTGGTGACGATAAATATGGAAATATTCATGTTAACCCTATAAAACCATTTGTATCACATTTGCTACACCAGGTTCTGACACCTCTATCTAATCAACATAATCAATACTTGCCTTAAAAATCTATTGTATGTGACCTGACGTGTTTTCTGCCTCCTGGTGGATTATTATCCAACTAAAGCCAGGGGAAGAGCTTTTTATTACTATTTTTATTTTTATGGCCACTATCGGTAAATCATCCACACATTTTTTTGCAGGAAGGTCTTTGGTAATTTTCCAAAAGTTACCTTAAGAAGAACATTTTATTTTGTTATTTTTATTTTTATTTTTTTTTTGTTTTTAAATAAGTACTTCATGTACTGAAACAACGCATGGTTACTTGATAATGGATTATTTATAGTACACTTCAATTGCGTTAAAAAGGTTTGCATCAAATTTGATACTGCAGGTATGTAAGGTACTTTATAAAAATGCCCTTTGTATTAAATGTGATATAAAAAATATATCATAAACAAAATTATATGGCAATTTTTTTTTTTTTTTTTTTTTTGGGATATTGTTAAAAGAATTCCAAAATATTTTAATTTTGTGGCTAGTTTTTGATAGGTTTTACTAAATTGGATTCATTTAACCGAAACTAAACCAAGCACTTAGTAAAAAAATTAAAGTGCATCGCGTCACTTATTCAAGTATTAAACACACTGAGTTTTTTTGTCTTCCAAATCTGATCTAGTCGATGTCATACCTGAGTTTTGCCATGATTTGAATAGAAACATTTGTTTTTTCTTTTATGCTGTGAAATATCTGGTGTTAATTCGCATTACAGCGAATTACCGCCACCTACTGTTGGGGAGTGTGAATGGACAGCGTTCAGCTTCATAAAAAATAAAGCACAAATTCTTTCTTAACATTATTTTTTGCCCAGACAAAGACCCACGACCCACTGAAAACAGGTTTGCGACCCACTTTTGGGTCGCAATCCATCAGTTGAGAAACACTGCTTTATGGACAAACACTTGATAAAGGGAAGAGGAGCAGGATTAAATTTACAACACATACAAATTCAGCACCAAACAGCTTTTCTTTGTCTTTATATTCATTTTTTTTCCCCTCACATCTTGGATATTGATACACATAGAGTAGACAAATGTTCGTCGGTTGTCACCATTCATTAATCTCATCACCGTTTTGCGACAGAGGTAGATGTAGCAAAGACACCGCTTACTGCTAGAGCTGATTAATCAGTTTTGGCATAAAGCCCAGTCCCCCATTGGGCTGTCCAAGACCATAAGACCACTGTCATCACACTAAGGTTACAAACATGTCCAGCCCCTCTGGGTACTTCCCAGTTTAATGGGGCTGCAAAGACCGACCAGTTACTGCGATTGAAAAGCTCAAAGCGGACCTAACGGCACATGATCGAGCAACGGTTCTCAACCTCTTTTGAACAAGACCTCTTAAGAAAGTGGGTAAATAAGTAATGCTGCAGACCTCTTTGTGGACCTGCGTGGGAGGTTATATAGCTTAATAGGTAAGGCCTTCATTTGCGGGGGTGGCTCAGTAAGGAACGCGGCGGACCTTAATGCGTAACACCGGGGAGGGTTTGAAGCACAAGCAGGGCTGGTATTTGTAATCACGGCCAAAATACCGACTTTTATCTTATTTCATGTTCAAATGAGCAAAGTTTGTTCTCATGTAGATACTTATACATTGTGATAAATAACACTGCCTGAGCACCCCCCCCCCCCCCCCCCCCCCACCCCCTCAACTTTTTCGTTCAAAACGCCCCCCAATGTTGACCAAGGGTGGTACCGGGCTTCTTGAGAAACAGACGGAAACGGTAACGCCATGTAACATGTAAATAGGGAGCAGCGACATGTAGTGATGGGACTTTTGGCTCTTTGAAACGAGTCGTTCACTGAAAAGAGTCGTTCAAAAGACTGGCTCTTTTACGTTTTTGGCATTATTTTGAAACACCAATACTTTAATGACTAAATAGGCTACATGTGATGATTAACATTACATTTCAAAGGTTAAGTAAATATTATCTTACCATAAAAAAGAATAGTTCGTTAAAATGTGAGGGCTAAATACATATATTTATGAGAGGTGACATTAGGCAAACGCTGGAATTTGACAAAAAAAAACATCACGGTACATTATGTGGACAAGTCTGTAGCCTAAAAATGAAGACGAAAATAAAACATTTTCTTATGAAATAACATTTTATTCTCCTCAAAACAAGAATAATAAATGTGTGTAAACATACGGAAAAAATTGCACAAAACACAACAGTGATTAATCCCTGCAATTATCTTTAATGCCTGAACTATAGTGCAATTCTCAGAAAAAGAACAATAAATGTGTGTAAACAAACGGAAAAAAAAAATTGCACAAAACACAGCAGTGATTAATCACTGCAATTACACTATTTAAATACCTAAAAAAAAACTGTAGTGCAAATAAAATACTTCAAGTAACATTGCAAAATACCTGATATCTCTAATGTAAATATCAAAATGAAACCACATCAGGAGTTCTCTCACTTCCACTCTGTATATAAAGCCAATGCCTCCCTAGTGAAAACTGACAGGCAACTGAACACTCCCTCCTTAAAAAAAAAAAAAAAAAGTAATTAAATTAAATTACAAAAAAGAACGGCTCTTTACAAAGACTCGGTTCCCATAGTTCGTTTCGAAGAGCCGTTCAAAAGATTCAATTCGTTCGTTAACGTCACATCACTAGCGACATGTACCTTGAGAAACGACGATGCTAATGAAAAGTAGGATAGACAAAAAACTCACATAGCATTGCGAACTATGTCAATGGTGATTTTTTGTTATTCATTTACTGCACAGTTCATTGGGACAAAGACTCGGTTCCCATCATTTGTTTCAAAGAGCCGTTCAAAAGATTCGATTCGTTCGTTAACGTCACATCACTAGCGACATGTACTTTGAGAAACGACGATGCTAATGAAAAGTAGGATAGACAAAAAACTCACATAGCATTGTGAACTATGTCACTGGTGTATTTTTGTTATTCATTTACTGCACAGTTCATTGGGACAAAGACTCGGTTCCCATCATTTGTTTCAAAGAGCCGTTCAAAAGATTTGATTTATTCGTGAACGTCACATCACTAGCAACATGTACCTTGAGAAACGACGATGCTAATGAAAATTTGGCCCGACAAAAAACTGATATAGCATTGCGATCTATGTCACCGGTGTATTTTTATTATTCATTTACTGCACAGTTCATTGGGACAAAGACTCGGTTCCCATCATTTGTTTCAAAGAGCCGTTCAAAAGATTCGATTCGTTCGTTAACGTCACATCACTAGCGACATGTACTTTGAGAAACGACGATGCTAATGAAAAGTAGGATAGACAAAAAACTCACATAGCATTGTGAACTATGTCACTGGTGTATTTTTATTATTCATTTACTGCACAGTTCATTGGGACAAAGACTCGGTTCCCATCATTTGTTTCAAAGAGCCGTTCAAAAGATTTGATTTATTCGTGAACGTCACATCACTAGCAACATGTACCTTGAGAAACGACGATGCTAATGAAAATTTGGCCCGACAAAAAACTGATATAGCATTGCGATCTATGTCACCGGTGTATTTTTATTATTCATTTACTGCACAGTTCATTGGGACAAAGACTCGGTTCCCATCGTTCATTTCAAAGAGCCGTTCAAAAGATTCGATTCGTTCGTGAACGTCACATCACTAGCGACATGTACCTTGAGAAACGACGATGCTAATGAAAAGTAGGATAGACAAAAAACTCATATAGCATTGCGAACTGTCACTGGTGTATTGTTATTATTCATTTACTGCACAGTTCATTGGGAGAAAGACTCGGTTGCCATCGTTCGTTTCAAAGAGCCGTTCAAAAGATTCGATTCGTTCGTGAGCGTTGCATCACTAGCAACATGTACCTTGAGAAACGACGATGCTAATGAAAAGTAGGATAGACAAAAAAACTCACATAGCATTGCGATCTATGTCACCGGTGTATTTTTATTATTCATTTACTGCACAGTTCATTGGGACAAAGACTCGGTTCCCATCGTTCGTTTCTCAAGGTAACCTTGAGAAACGACGATGCTAATGAAAAGTAGGATAGACAAAAAAACTCACATAGCATTGCGATCTATGTCACCGGTGTATTTTTATTATTCATTTACTGCACAGTTCATTGGGACAAAGACTCGGTTCCCATCGTTCGTTTCAAAGAGCCGTTCAAAAGATCCGATTCGTTCGTGAACGTCACATCACTAGCGACATGTACCTTGAGAAACGACGATGCTAATGAAAAGTAGGATAGACAAAAAACTCACATAGCATTGCGAACTGTCACCGGTGTATTGTTATTATTCATTTACTGCACAGTTCATTGGGACAAAGACTCGGTTCCCATCGTTCGTTTCAAAGAGCCGTTCAAAAGATTCGATTCGTTCGTGAATGTCACGTCACTAGCGACATGTACCTTGAGAAACGACAATGCTAATGAAAAGTTGGCCAGACAAAAAACTCACATAGCATTGCAAACTATGTCACTGGTATATTTTTATTATTCATTTACTGCACAGTTCATTGGGAGTGGTTGTTTCCGGAGTGTCTCCTTGTATGTACCTGCCTTCATTCACCGATTTGTCCCACTTCCCCCACTTCTGTGTCTTCCTCCCCCAACAGGCTAAATACTCGTTTCTCCACAGAGCTGTAAGTAGCCTGCCTGGTCACGCAGGGTCAGCCCCAGTTTGTTGATTTAATCCTTGTCTGATGTTGTCTCAACTCGTAGCTGAGCTTAAATGACTGCAGCACCGAGCGGGCCTCTCCGTTCGGCTGTCTGATAACGCCTCTCTTCAGAGCCCGCCACTCCGATCTGATCTGAAAACTGATGAGGGGCAAGCCACAGCAAGGTGCTAGTGTTTACTGCCGAAGGTTTAAGATGTGGCGTCCAGCTGTGTGGAGAGGGATGAACTGGAGCAAGGTTCAGAGAAAGGGAATTTTAAAGGAAGTGGCTGGTGAAAAAATTGCTTCTAGTAATAGCCAGCATGGTTCAGTGCATATATTTGTCGATGATATGTGCGTATACTGTAATGCAGGGGTGTCGAACTCATTTTCTTCCGGGGGCCACATTCAGCCCAATTTAATCTGAAGTGGGCCAGACCAGTACAATAATAGCATCATAACCAATAAATAATGACAACTCCAAATTGTTTTAGTGCAAAAAATAACGTTCAATTATGCCAATATTTACATTTACAAACCATCCAAACAAAAAGGATTTGAATAACCTGAAAAAAATGGAATTTGTTAAGAAATATAAGTACAATTTTATCAATATGATGCCTTGACTTATCAGTTATACATATGCACAAAACATTTAGTACGAGGCCGAAAATTGTTAAAATTGTACTTAATTTTCTTCATTTTGCTCAAGTTATTCATGATTAAAAGATAGTTTGTTAATGTAAACATTTTCATAATTTCATGTTTTTTGCACTAAATCAAAGAGGAAAAAATGGTGTTGCCATTATTTATAGGTTATTATCATATTATTTTTAAGTTTGATGCCTTAACTTGCACTTTGCAAATTGCTCACACCGGCCGGATTGGAACTTTAGGTGGGCCGGTTTTGGCCCCCAGGCCGCATGTTTGACACCTATGCTGTAATGTATAATTTCCTAATGGAGTTAATCCTTTATAGGGCACTCATAGACATACTCTGAAATTCCAAATTTCAACCTTAGCGTGTTATTGGCAGACACTGGGGCGCTGATAAGGCGGGGGGGGGGGGACATGACAAATTCAAGGGGCCCATCAAGCAGTGGAGGGGGTCCAGTGGATACAGGCTAGAAGTTGTGAAAATTTCATGTAACATCCGCTGTATAATAGAGGCGTAGAAGTCGGACGTTGAATGTATGTCAAGTTTCAGTTTTGTTTTCACGATAGCATAACTGATGTTATGTATGGACCACACCCCCACATACATACCCCACCCCCACTCCGCTCCGACAGATCGACAACATCCTACATTTTATATAAACGTTTACAACATTTACCTTTCATGGAACCCACAAGTTGTAGCGGCACCCCTTCAAAAACATTTTATTGCTAGAAAATCAAGGTTATTGAAGTTACCATATTTGGTTCCTTACCTATCTAGATGTGGTAGTTTTTATGCTGGGAAGAGCTGACTTTTGGGAAAAGATGTTAGTCTGTATTTTAAAAGTACTGACATAAAAATTGTTTGGTAAATCATTCTTTAAAATTCAAACAATTAATATTTTAATACCGATATCTAGGGACTGAAGTTAGTAAATGCATCGGTTTTTAATTTTTGTTTAACTCCCATCATGCAGTGTGGCACAGCGCTTCCCGTCAACTGTCATGGGCATAGCGACGTGATTGTTAGGCTATTGTATTCCAAAATTACTATTATCTCCCAAGCTATTGGTCCTATCAACTTGCCGTTTTTGCTAGTCTCTTCTTTAACCAAAAATATTTAAGTATGACCCAACTGCAGCAGTCAGCTCTTTCTGGATTTTGTGTGATGCCCGAGAAACACAAACACACACACAAACACAGTCTACTTCCTTTTTACCATTACTTTATGGTACTCGTACCATTACTTTATGGTGCCTAACAAAGCAGATACACTCACTGTTCATGCAGAGGTGGACCTTCCAGACCCTGTAGACCACATTGGACCTGAGATGTCTTGTAATGTGAAAATATGCAGAAATGACCAAAATTAGTCACTTGCTTGATAAAGGGTTAAAGGAAGTGGCTGGTGAAAAAATAGCTCTTAGTAATACTCAGCATGGTTCAGTGCATATATTTGCAGATGATACGTGCATATACTGTAATGTATAATTTCCTAATGGTGTTAAGTAATCTTGTTTGCATATGCATGCCACTCTGGCACGCAAGAGCATGTGCAGATTATTTTTTTCTCCCATTATAGACGTATGCTAGCATCATTGGAGAATGGATTCATATCATATAAGTGTATTATTCATGTTGCACTTAAATTTGGATCCATCTTCATAATTAAGTCAAATCAGTCAAAAAGGTTACACTACATTTCCTTTGTAGGACTTTAGAAACAGAGCACATGCTTTTGGTCAAATATAAACTCAGTTATTCACATCTGGTAGCTACCCAGGACTACTGCTGCCCAACGCCGGCGGCCACAGAACAGCTCCACTCGAAGAGAGGATTAAATGGCTTCCTCAATGGCATCTCAGTGGCAGTTGTTAAGGGACGACAGAGCATTAATCATTCATTCCCTCCGTCCAGATTTTGCCAGCTTGTCAGAGGATCTGAACTGGCAACTGTTTGGTCACAGATGCACTTGAGTAGTCTATTAAAACAAACACTATATCTTGAAGTCGTTTTCCGACTCGTCACGATTTGGTGTAGCCGCGGGAGTAAAAGCACGAGTTTAACACCGTCCGGTTAAAACGCAGGTGTTTGGGGGGTTGTTCTAGAATAAATGAGTATACGCATCTCTTCATTTTGGTAATGGAAATGCTGGGAAGCCTTTAGTTGTTGCTACGGGTAATGGA
Source organism: Sphaeramia orbicularis (assembly GCF_902148855.1). Lineage (NCBI taxonomy): Eukaryota > Metazoa > Chordata > Actinopteri > Kurtiformes > Apogonidae > Sphaeramia > Sphaeramia orbicularis. The sequence continues at coordinate 23,741,137 of NC_043958.1, read as the reverse complement.
ATGAGAACATATGTATAATTTAAGGCTCTGCTACAGGCTCCCGATGGAGTCAAAGCACATACACACACATCTACAAGAGGCTTAATCACTAGCAGTGTTTCTTCATCTGAGTGAGTGAAAGTGGCACTAATACAGCACTGTAGTTTCAGCTCTCTTAAAGTCCCACCAAATATCCCTTTCTGCTTATTATTCTGCCAGTTGGCCTAGATGAGTCAAGACTACGCAGCGATAATGTGAGTGAAAAAGACACGGTAGAAGCAGAGTTCAGCTTGCTTTACAGGAGAGTAGGGAGGGTTACAGTAAGAAGACGGTTTAGGATTTGCACGTCTCTCCTATTGATATTAACCCTTTAACCGATGAAAATTATTTCAATAAATGAAATGTACTGCTGTGAATTTGCGTCATAAAAGCTGCTGTGAGTATGTGTTTGTGTTTCTTTACTTCGGTGGTTTTGCTTTACTGTGTGTTTTAGGGTCAAAACGGGGTGGAATAACAGAAAAAGACAAAGAGTGGAATTGAAATTTGACAGGTTTTTACTAATTAAGGCTACGTTCAGACTGCAGGCCTGCA